>NW_027131138.1:0-21184 GCF_026122565.2 Emydura macquarii macquarii
GCAGAACGTACACATAACGAGACATAGGGTGATGTTTCCAAAGGTATTTAAGCACCTAGTGAGATTATCAGAAGCACCTAGGAGCGTAAACTTCATTGATTTCAAGGGTTGTTCAGTGCATAGATGGTTCTGAAAATCCCACTAGGGGCCACAATACATTTAAAGTTATGGACCAGGGCCCCTCACCAAAAGATCTTGAAGGCCTAGTTGATAAGGCAGAGAAAGGGAGGGAGGGGAACAGTCACCAAGAGGGGAAATGACTGGCCCAAGGTCACATGGCAGGTCACTGGTAGGAACAAGAACAGAGCCCAAGTGTCCTGGCAACCACTGCACCACACAGCACAGAGTAAACAATGCAACATAGCGGTAATGGAGGGATGAGACTGGCCCATTGTTACACGCAGGCAGAAGTGCAGCTGGGATTTGGTGCCGTAAATCAGTTGGGAAGCAGGCAGCAGCCGTCTAGGCACAGAGCTGGGGGGAGAAAAGCTGCCACTGATCATGCTGGAGGAGTCCACCTCATATTGCCCTGCAGCGTGGGAATCAGGCGGTGCTGGCGTTTTAGTCTATCAGCTTCATTGCCAAGGTGTGAGGTTGGTGATGGTCACCACGGAAGGCCCTTCTTTGCGAGGATTGTTGGATTTGGATTTTACTTTATTCCATCCTTCACTCTGCATTTGAACAAGCCACTCCTTGAGATGCAGCCTCAGATGAGCTCAAGTAACAAAGCTCCATTGATTTTAAAGGAGCCGATCCAATGTACACCAGTGTGATAACACGCTTGATTGATTGTCAATGTGAGGAGCACTGACAACACCTAGTCATTGTAAACGATGAGTGCTCTGCACCTTTGACATTCATACAATCAGATCTCAGGGGAAGGAGAATCCGAGCCATTCCCTTTGTAGCTCTAATCCTAACCATCGCCTGTCTCATTCCCTCCACAGCCATCACACAATGGACTGAGGAAAAAAATGTCCAACCAAACCGCCATGACCGAGTTCTTTCTCCTGGGATTCTCCGATGTTCGGGAGCTGCAAATTTTGCACTTTGTGGTGTTTCTAGTGCTTTACCTGGCATCCTTGGTGGGGAACCTTCTCATCGTCAAAGCCATAGCCTTCAACCATCGTCTTCACACCCCCATGTACTTCTTCTTGATGAATCTGTCGATCCTAGACCTGGGCTCCATCTTCGTCACCATCCCCAAATCCTTGGTCAATTCCCTCATGAACACCGGGTCCATTTCTTATTCCGGATGTGTCGCCCAAGTCTTTTTTTTTCTCATTCTTTGTTTCAGCAAATTTTGCCTTATTGACCATCATGGCGTACGACCGATACGTCACCATCTGCCAACCACTGCACTACGAGATGGTGATGAACAGGGGAGCTTGTGTCCAAATGGCCGCCAGTGCCTGGATCAGTGGCGTTCTCAACTCTGCGCTACACACCGGGAACACTTTCACAATCTCCTTCTGTGGAGGCAACACGGTGGATCAGTTCTTCTGTGAAGTCCCCCAGCTCCTCAAGCTGGCCTGCTCTGACTCTTACCTCAGTGAAGTTAGAGTTATTGCCTTTAATGTGTGCTTAGTCTTAAGCTGCTTTGTTTTCATAACTATGTTGTATGTTCAGATCTTCAGAGCAGTGCTGAGAATCGCCTCTGAGCAGGGCCGGCATAAAGCCTTCTCCACCTGCCTGCCTCACCTCACTGTGGTCTACTTGTTCCTTTGCACTGCTACCTTTGCCTACCTGAAACCCACCTCCATCTCAGCCACAGGTCTGGATCTTGTGGTGGCTGTTCTCTATTCCGTGTTGCCACCAATGATGAATCCCATCATCTACAGCATGAGGAACAATGAGATCAACTGTGTATTGAGTAAATGGATGTGCTGGAGGTTATTCAGCAAGAATAAAATGTCCATATGTCTCCTTCGGTAGCAATTTCATTTGGTGTTTCTTCATAAATGTAATTATCTGTTAACATTATTGCCTCCATGAGAGCATACTGTGCAATCTGTTTATGAAGAATGGGGTTTTAACATGAGTAAAAATCCAGGAAAACATAACTCAAGAAAAAAAGTAATTACTATAGGTTTATGTTAATGCAATTAAGACTGGAATCTATCTATCTATCTATCTATCTATCTATCTAGTACTGCTACCCATCACCATAGTATCTGATCACCTTGCTCATACTAACCATGGCAAAATCCTTTGTGTGGTCTGTGGCTCTTCTTAATTTTAAGGATAAAAACTCTGACAGAGATATGAGCACATTTCTTCTTTGTGTTTTTTGTTCGTTAGTCACAGTTTTAGTTTATCTTTCCTTAGTTGTTTGTTAGTTTTCTTTGTATCTGTGTTCCAGGTGGGTTTGGAAGGGGGAAGGCCTGGAGAGATGGTCAGTGTTTGGTTAAACAGGATTTTCAATATTTGACTTCTCTTGAAGGTGCCCATATGTCTTCTCTTTAATGGGGTTTTCTGAGAGAGCTGTAGGTTTTCTCCCCACAATGATAAAAGGTGCAAAAGAGGTTTCTCCATGACCAAGTTCCTCCTGAAATGATTATACTGGTGGGATATTATTGTGTTATTGATGATGTGTTGAGGGAGAATGAAACTCAGGTGGTGTCTATTTATTATTTTAACCCTCAATGACTATGTCAAAGCTGTATGCAGTGGATCTCTGTCAGTCCCAGGATATTTGAGTGACAAGGTGGGTGAGGTAATATCTTTTATTGGACCAACTTCTGCTGAGGAGAGAGATTAGCTTTCGAGATACACAGATCTCTTCTTTCCCAGACCCTACCAGCTTTGTGTCTCAAAAGCTCATCTCTCTCATCTAGAGAAACTGGTCCAAGAAAAGATTTTCCTTCATCCACATTCTCTACGTAAAGCTGTGTCAGTCTGGCTATGGTGGGAAGACTGCTTTGAAGAGAAACTTTTCCCAGTGTTTTCTAGAGAAACTCTAACTCACAGAATCATGGATTCATAGAAGATGAGGGTTGGAAGGGACCTCAGGAGGTCATCTAGTCCTACCCTCTGCTCAAAGCAGGATCAACCCCAACTAAATCATCCCAGTCAGGGTTTTTTCAAGCTGGGCCTTAAAAACCTCTAAGGTTAGAGACTCCACCACTGGTCGTAATGAGACCAAATCTGGATTCCATGGAAGTCACTGTGTTTTAGCCCCTTACTTCAAAGTGATTAGGATTTGGCCAATAGACTATATACACAAAACATCCAGACTGGGCTGTGAGCTCCCTGGAGAAAGTGAGTGTGATGGAGATGTAAGGGTCTGATTTCCCAACTCATCTAGATCACCACCCACGTAGACTAGACCCTCTGCAATCATCAGTTTAATACTGATGAGGTTCTTGCCCAAAGTCTCTGCACTCAGTAAAGACCTAAACACTGGTGTAAGTTACTTGACTGGGGTCATTTTGTTCTAGCCAGGGTACAGGTGGAAAAGTGCCATCACACACTCTGATCTGTTATTCCATACACCATTGCGAGTCAATCTACTCACTTCCAAGCTGAGAAAGGGTCTCAGAGGTTTGTCTGTTAGTAGTATTAGGATACCATCTTTGTGCATGGTTGTGTACATTACATATATGACAGAGAAAGCACGTGATTAGATAGAGACACGGGCAGATGGGACCATTCCTTGTCCTAACACACAACCTCATAATGATAGATTTCTATTTGATTGTGGATTATGTTAGCTGGGTAGTTAGATAACAACTATTCTATGCAAATTATTGTGCTTCTTTTCCTGTTAATGATTGTCTATGTTCAGATCATGATTTTCTTATAAGTTCTCCTCATTAAATATTATTTAACAAGGATTTTTATGACAATATCTTACTCCATCGCTCATTTACAAAGAACTCATAATAAGGACTCAGTGTTTGAACTTTGAGCTGTTTACACTGGATACATTTTAAATATGCTCTGGTTTGCTTCTCTAAATAAATGGAAGTATCACACTCAGGTTCCTGAAAAATCAAAGGGCCAATTCTCAACTGGTTTAATTTGTCCTGGCTCTATTGACGTCAATAGATCTGTGAGAATTTACATGTAATTTGGACAAAGTGGTCCAAACACCTGTGATTATGAATTCTTTTATCCATAAGAGTATGTAAATGTATACATTTCCAACAGCACCCCATAGACACTTTTTTGGTTAGATAACACCTATAAAATGAATATTAACAACTACATAATGCATACAATTATACCTTCTCACTGCTTGTTGCTTAAAGGATTACCAGTCACCCTAACACCTATGAATTTTTCACTAACATTGTTTAAAATAAAGGCCTGCCAGTAATGGGAAAATAGATAATACTTCCACCCCGTCTTGCATAGGGATGCCCATAAACTTATCTCCAACACAGGTTGCCTTAAAATAAAAGTGTTTGTACCACAGTCATGGCTTTTAAATGTTTGATTGTTCTTTCAACAATTTTTAAATAAAAATATGCTAAAACCGTAACACCTTTGTAAAATAAAATGGTTGTATCACAACCACAGCACACACTCTACAAATAACATTGGTTGTTATTACAACAAACACTTTTTAAAATATGAAAGGTGTGTAATTTTAATTTTGGTTGTGGTTAATATACTGTTTTAAACCTGTCATGACCCACCAATTCCTGAGGCTTTATTTTAAACTGTCCATAGCATTCAGTGACACCCCCCCCCCACTTACTGTAAGTAAGGCCCTGCAAACCTATTACCTGATAACTCTAACCCCTGGTGAAAACAAAGGTTTGGTGAGTCAGGCCCATGTTTCAAGCATTCCTGGTTTGTTTGTTTTTTGTTTTGTTTTCTTTTTCTACTACACACATTTCAGCTTTTTGCTGTAAATACACAAAGACACAATAGCTGGGTTCTCACAAAAATGTTTTTTATTTAAAAGACATGCAGCCACCTTGAAACATATATTATATATATATATAAGGCCCACACAGGCCGTCTTACAGAAACACAGATAGGCACAAAGCCCCTTTTCAATACTTTTATTTACAGCTAACAAGCCTGATCCTTACTGTAAGTGAGACTCCCCCAGACCTATTACCCGATAACTCTAGCCCCTGACTGGCTTCTTGGAATTCTGTGGGGTGGGTGTTGGTAAGTCAGACCCTTGCCTTAAACATTCCTCTTTTTTTTTTAAACACTTTTTTCCCCCCACAGGTTTTTACTACACACATTTCGTCTGATACATTGCGTATCATGTGGCTGAAAGCTGATACAAGAGGGTAGTGGCAGGTCACATCCTTTACACTCCCTGTCCTGCACACAGCAATAGCTGGATGCAGAATTAGTACTCTGGCCTGACCTCTAGTCAACAAGTGAAATCCCAACCTTAAACTCATCAGTTCCCCATAAACAAAGCTATTTTATTCTGGCTTGGCCAGTTCAGGATTGGGCACCATATCAATTATTTTTATAATACACATAATACGTTGTTTAAATTCAATATTCACAACAATTTTGCAAGAAAAAGGTGAAAGCCTCAAGTCCTTTGTAGTTTTTTAATCAGTCAAATGATCATTGAAATCAATAGATGTTTGCCTGAGAAAGGACCTCAGAATTTTCCCCAATAAGCTGAGCCACATGAACATGATGTTGAACATTGACGTTCTTTCAATCATTTCAGAAAGTGCAATGTTAATATCCTACCACTTTACCTTATTGCACAGTTCTGGAATGCTTTTTCACATAACTTCTGTTGTGTAACTGAATACTGTGTTGCAAATCTTGTCTTGAAAGTCGTCTTCTGAGTTCATCTGTAGTAAAGTAGTATATGACTGGGTCTACACAGGAATTCAAACTAGCAAGACACAAAGCCACTGCATGAAATATTGAAATCACATTTCGGGCATGTGGGTTTTTTATCTGATGTGATTTAACAAGGAAATCTAAAGGAAAACTGATATGATAAGGTGCAAAGCGAATCAGAAATACCACAGCACAGTTGAGGGTCATCTTTAAAGCCTTTTTTTTCTCTCCAAAGGCATGGGAAATTGAATTCTTTTCTTTTAATGATAGGATAGTCTTCCAAGAGCAATACAGAATTATCAGCAGAGGGGTTACAAACCCAGTCAGCTCACCTATGGTCATCATCACAATGGAGTTGGAAATTTAATATAATTTATGGGGAGGTCTGCAAAGCACTTATTACTGATATTCATCTCACTATAGTTAAATCTTAGAAGAGGAAACGGCAAACAGACAATGCAGACTACAATCCACCCAGCGATACTGATGTACACATCATATATGCGTTTGCAGTCATTGAACTTGAAGGGGTACATAAGAAACAAAAATCGTCTTACACTGACGGAAACCAAGAAGTAGATGCTTGCATACATATTTACATACTTAAGTAGAAACAAAATATGCAGACGCCTCCTCCAAAGGGCCATGTTCTACACACGTAATAGAAAATCCTTACAGGCAGGGATAAAACTTGTGCTAAATCAGCAATGGCTAGATTGATCATAAATATCACAGCCCTTTTAGTTTCTTTCATGTAGCCATAAAAGACCCACAGAGCTAAAACGTTCCCTATTAATCCAGGGACCAGAATCAAAGTGTATGTAATTGCATAGTAACACTTAACGTCAGTATTGTTGTAACAGATTGAGTTGTCAGTTAGAATCATAGAATCATAGAATCATCGAATATTAGAGTTGGAAGGGACCTCAGGAGGTCATCTAGTCCAACCCCCTGCTCAAAGCAGGACTAACCTCAGCTATATCATCCCAACCAGGGCTTTGTCAAGCCTCAGCTTAAAAACCTCTAAGGATGGAGATTCCACCACCTCCCTAGGTAACCCATTCCAGTGCTTCACCACCCTCCTAGTAAAAAACTTTTTCCTAATGTCCAACCTAGACCTCTCACCCTGCAACTTGAGACCGTTGCTCCTTGTTCTGTCATCTGCCACCACCGAGAACAGCCTAGCCCCATCCTCCCTGGAACCCCCTTTCAGGTAGTTAAAGGCCGCTATCAAATCCCCCCTCACTCTTCTCTTTTGCAGACTAAACAAGCCCAGTTCCCTCAGCCTCTCCTCATAAGTCCTGTGCTCCAGCCCCCTAATCATTTTGGTTGCCCTCCGCTGCACTCTCTCCAGCTTGTCCACATCCTTTTTGTAGTGGGGGGACCCAAAACTGGACACAATATTCTAAATGCGGCCTCACCAATACCGAATAGAGGGGAATAATCACTTCCCGTGACCTGCTGGCAATGCCCCTCCTAATGCAGCCCAATATGCTATTAGCCTTTTTGACAACCAGGGCACACTGACGACTCATATCCAGCTTTCTATCCACTGTTACCCCCAGGTCCTTTTCTGCAGAACTGCTGCCCAGCTCGTCGGTCCCCAGTCTATAGCTGTGCATGGGATTCTTCCTTCCTAAGTGGAGGACTCTGCACTTATCTTTGTTGAACCTCATTAGATTTCTTTGGGCCCAATCCTCCAGTTTGTTTAGGTCACTCTGTATCCTATCCCTACCTTGCAGGGTATCTACCACTCTCCCCAGCTTAGTGTCATCCGCAAACTTGCTGAGGGTGCAATCTACCCCATCCTCCAGATCATTAATAAAGATGTTGAACAAAACCGGCCCCAGGACCGACCCCTGGGAAACTCCGCTTGTGACCGGTTGCCAGATAGACATGGAGCCATTGATCACTACTCGTTGAGCCCTATGCTCTAGCCAGTTTTCTATCCATTTTATAGTCCATTCATCCAACCCATACTTCTTTAACTTGCTGATAAGAATACTGTGAGAGACCGTATCAAAAGCTTTGCTAAAGTCAAGGTATATCATGTCCACCGCCTTCCCTACATCCACAGAGCCAGTCACCTCATCATAGAAAGCAATCAGGTTGGTCAGGCATGACTTTCCCTTGGTGAATCCGTGTTGACTGTTCCTGATCACCTTCCTCTCTGCCAAGTGCCTTCAAATGGATTCCTTAAGGACCTGCTCCATGATTTTTCCAGGGATTGAGGTGAGGCTGACTGGTCTGTAGTTCCCTGGATCCTCTTTCCTCCCTTTTTTGAAGATGGGCACTAGATTTGCTTTTTTCCAGTCCTCAGGGACCTCCCCCTGTTGCCTCGAGCTTTCAAAGATAATAGCCAATGGCTCTGAAATCACCTCAGCCAACTCCCTCAGCACCCTTGGGTGCATTGCATCCGGCCCCATGGACTTGTGAATGTCCAATCCTTCTAAATAGTCTTGAACCCGTTCCTTCAGCACTGCGGGATGTTCGCCTCCTTCCCATTCTGTGCCACCCAGTGCAGTAGCCTGAGAGCTGATCTTGTCTGTGAAGACAGAGGCAAAAAAGGCATTGAGTACCTCAGCTTTCTCCACATCCTCCGTCACTAGGTCGCCTCCCTCTTTCTCTAAGGGGCCACACTTTCCCGAATCTTCCTCTTGTTGAGTTGTCATGTTTCTTTTCATTTAGCACAGATGAGAACTCTAATGAGACGTTTAGGTTATCAATGGGATTTCCAGCTACCTTCACATTTCTCAGAAAGATAACGATTAAAAAATATTGGAGAAGATGCAAATTTAACGTTTGTCTTGTTCCTTTGCATCCCCTTGCTTTCCTGTCCAGCATTATTTTGTGTGGTTTTTTTGTCTACTTTGTGTTCATTTAACTATGTAAGATTGTTGCTTACAAGGCTTGAAAACATTATTCCTCTGAATCTTCTTGCTGACCAGGTTGTCCCGAGGTACAAAGTGCATGTGACATTTCCTTCAGCCTTAACTTTTACATTGAGGTTTCAGTTTCTATGTCTTCTATTCTGATTTTGGAATCATGCTCATTCCTTTACCTGCACCGCGTCTCTTCCTTCGGCCTGCCCCACCGGCGACTCCTCCACGGACAGCGTGAGGCCGTCAGGCTTGTCGGACTCCGGCATGTTGAACTAAGGACGGGCCCAAGGGGTGTCCTCCTCGCTAATGCAGCGCTTTCTATGCCTGGGTGCCAAGAACTTAGGAGTCAAAACAAATTTTGAAGGCCTCACAGGGGTGGTGAACGCGTCCATGTTCCCCTCTCAGCGTTTTTCCACGAGCTGTGAACCACGCAGTCTCGAAAATGAGACGCTTTAAGGGCCCCAAAACTTCCGGGGGCTGCGCTGCCCCAGTGGTGCACCTTTCCCTTCTGGGACGGCCTAAACCCGCTCTGCTTGGGGGTAGGGGCACCCCGCTCCTCCCTGTACCCTTGCGGGACCAATCCCAGCTCTTGGCACAAATTCAAAAACCCTTGCTGGGCCAATCCCAGCTCTCAGGGCGAAACCCTCTCCCATTGGTGGGGAGCAGTCAGGGGGCGTTCTCGGAAGATGGTCGCACCACCCGCTTCCGGGCAGGTGCCCATCTTGACCAGGAAGTCATAACCCGAGGAGGGACCAGATGTCAGGTGACTGGTTGGTGTGGGACTTCCGGTGATAGAGGCGGGTAGGGAGGGGCTTACGGTCATGGGACCGTTGATCAAAGGGCAGGTAAGGCGGGCTTATGTCATGTGGATGTTTGATTGATGGTAGGGCCTCTAACTACTGTTGTCCAATTGTTCAGTTCTCAGCCATTTTTGGGCTTTTTAACATACATGAGTTTACAAGCTACAGTCGTGTGACAGCAAAGGTTTTCAGCTACTATGGAAGACGTAAGCAGATTGCCTCCAGGGATAGAAATTTGGCACAGCAGCCTGGCTGACATGGCAGCTAAAGAGCAAGTCATATTTAGAAGAAGAAGGACCTCAGACAAATTTGGAAAGATTAACTCAAACTTTTAAGAGGTTTTGATTAATCACTAATGGATGGAAACTGAGATGTCATTCTCCTTCCCCTGCCCTGTCCCTTTTATTACCTTTTTTCCTCCCATCCAGACCCTTTACCTCTCTTTTCCTTGACCTTTTTTCTTCTTCTTTCAGTTTTTGCTAATAGATTTGTGCTGTGGTGGAAATCAATAAAATAAAAAGAAAGCAATACAAAGAAACGTGCACTCAAAGGTGCGTAACAGGAACTGAGTTAAGATGAAAATGATGATTTAAGCTTTTGGAAGAGCTAATCAGGAAACAATTCGGCTTTCACTCACTCTAGTATAAATCAGGAAGTCAACAGAGATGCGCTGCTATAAAACTGGGGTAAGTAAGAGAGGAATGACACCAAAAGAGAGGCATCCTTCTTCTTCTTCTTCTTCTTCAATTTTTTATGTCTCTATATAAATTCTTGCCCAGTGCAGCTGCACAGACATAGAATGTCACGTTCACAGCACCTTTCCCCATGTGAAGCATTGCAGTCACCTGTATATGTTTTGGTGACCCCATGGGACTAGTTCCCAAAGAGAATTGACTGGGATGTTGCCAGGCAACTTAAACCACCCTTAGTAACAAATGGCAAAGAAGTCAGCCTTTCAGAACAAAACAAGGTTTTCTGCTACCTCTGCTCCAGGGCTCGGGTTTCAAGTGGATCCTTTGAATGTCTGGGAGCTGGGAGAGGTGAGAGCGAGTTGACTGGTCACCAGGCAAAGCAGAAGAGAGGCGCAATAAGATTGCGGTTCCCTGGCTGTTGCTTTGCAGGGACTGTGCTGTAGAGCGGTGCCATGTCACCATGATATGATGTGGATGTGCCAACGTTGTCAAAGAGCAGCCAGCCTCATGCACCATCGTTATAGGTTCCCCTCCATCTCCCTCCTTTCACCTTTGGGAGCAGATTCATTCCTGTTGTGTCTCTGATATCTTTGATGGAGTGGAATCCTTGTTGCCTCTTTCCTATTTCTTCTCTTCAACATTTCAGGATCTCCCTCAGCGTCCCTGCTGGAGAGAAGGCAGATGTTTCCTCTCTCTTCCTCCTCCTGAATTCTGAGGATCTTTGTTCCCTCTTCATCACCCAGCCCATCCTGGGGTGTGATATTCCCACGACAACACATGAATAATTCCAACCGTGTTGTACCCTGTGGCTGTCAGGAAGAACAGGGCCCTGGGCGGGACCTGGGGGGAGCTGTCCTGTTTCCTAACTTTCCCCTGTATCACACTCAATAATAGGGATTACTCCTCTTTGCCGGCCAGCCATTGCTCTTGTTCCATTCTACCACAGCCTGGAAAGAGTCTCTCCAACACGTGCTCTCCATGACAGCCACGTACGGCAACCCCCAAATCCTTGGAAAAGTCAGTGCCGCACATGGAGGGGCTTCCTGAATTCTTACATGGGCAAACGTCCAGTGAAGTTAACGGAGCGTCTCACTTGAGTCACGATGACGCTCAATGATTCACAGATGCTTGAATTTTGACCCTGTGTCCTAACCCAGTCCCCCTTATACTTAACATGAGAAGATTTCTAGCACAGGTTTCTCTCAGCTCTAGAAACGTGTCCGATAGCTGAGTGCCACTGAAATCTCCATGCAGGCTGCAACTGTGCTGATTTCCATTACGTCTCTTTGGTAGATCAGTTATATGTCAGTCAGCTTTATGGATGTGGTGCCCTTAGATAAATATGCACCACTTATGTGCAGTTACATGTCTCCCTCTAGTGTCTGGACCAAACGAATATAGCAGCCTGCCACTAACTGACATACCTTTAGGTCTCTCCCCCCAGCTTAGTGTCATCCGCAAACTTGCTGAGGGTGCAATCTACCCCATCCTCCAGATCATTAATAAAGACGTTGAACAAAACCGGCCCCAGGACCGACCCCTGGGGAACTCCGCTTGTGACCGGTTGCCAGCTAGACATGGAGCCATTGAT
This sequence comes from Emydura macquarii macquarii, assembly GCF_026122565.2. Classification (NCBI taxonomy): domain Eukaryota; kingdom Metazoa; phylum Chordata; order Testudines; family Chelidae; genus Emydura; species Emydura macquarii. Next base: position 11,744 of record NW_027131138.1, read on the forward strand.
CACTACTCGTTGAGCCCTATGCTCTAGCCAGTTCTCTATCCATTTTATAGTCCATTCATCCAACCCATACTTCTTTAACTTGCTGATAAGAATACTGTGAGAGACAGTATCAAAAGCTTTGCTAAAGTCAAGGTATATCACATCCACCGCCTTCCCTACATCCACAGAGCCAGTCACCTCATCATAGAAAGCAATCGGGTTGGTCAGGCATGACTTTCCCTTGGTGAATCCGTGTTGACTGTTCCTGATCACCCTCCTCTCTTCCAAGTGCCTTAAAATGGATTCCTTAAGGACCTGCTCCATGATTTTTCCAGGGATTGAAGTGAGGCTGACCGGTCTGTAGTTCCCCGGATCCTCTTTCCTCCCTTTTTTGAAGATGGGCACTATATATGCTTTTTTCCAGTCCTCAGGGACCTCCCCCTGTTGCCACGAGCTTTCAAAGATAATAGCCAATGGCTCTGAAATCACCTCAGCCAATTCCCTCAGCACCCTCGGGTGCATTGCATCCGGCCCCATGGACTTGTGTACGTCCAATCCTTCTAAATAGTCTTGGACCTGTTTCTTCAGCACTGCAGGATGTTCGCCTCCTTCCCATTCTGTGCCACCCAGTACAGTAGTCTGGGAGCTGATCTTGTCTGTGAAGACAGAGGCAAAAAAGGTCTTCCAAGGTATTCCAAGATTTAATGAAAATAAACATTAATGGTACTTATTAACTAGTGAGCTTCTCAACCAGCTCTTTTAAAACTCTAGTTTGCAAGTTATTCTGACCTGCTTATCTGAAAATATCCATCTTTAGTACCTGCTTTTTAATTTCCTCCTCAGATACGAGTGGAATGAAAAGAGGATCATATAATATGATTACATCATCTGTCCCCCCCACCACCATACAGAACAGAAATATTTATCAACATATCCTCCTTTTCTGCCTTATAATTGATAATTTTACCAATTCCATCTAGTAATGGACCAGTGCCATTGTTAGGATTTTTTTTGTTTGTTTCTAATATACTTAATCTCCTCCTTGTTGTCCTTAACTCTGCTAGTCATTAATTTCTCTTTGTGTCTCTTTGCTTCCCTTATCTATTTTCTACAATTCCTAGCTTCTGAAATATATTCATTAATATAAACTTCCCCCTTTTTTTCCATTTGTTTTCTATTCTATTCTAATAAGTTATAGCTGCCTTCACTTCCCCTCTAAGCCATTTAAAGAAAATAATTTATTTCTCAATTGTAGGATTTTAGCTTTTTGGGCATCTAGTCAAGTGTTCTTTAACAATTCCCAATTACCATTCACATTTTTAGGATAAATTCTTCCACCCAGCTGATTTAGCTTATAATTTTTTTTCAGCTTTGTGAGACTGGCCCTATTAAAGCAGCATATATACAGTCATTTGTCTGGATTTTATTCTGTTTGCACATTATACGTGTGATCTCGTCTTGCCCACTGCTATTTTTTGTACACTAGCTGTACTTGCCCTAGCACTCTGACATAAACTGGGAATCACACCCTCGCTCCAAATGTAGAAATTGCCTTTGGTTCATTGAGTTTTGATGGGACTTAGGCATGGTCTACACTAAAAAGTTAGGACAACCCAGCTACGTGGCTCAGGGGTGTGAAAAATCTGCATCCCCAAGTGATATAGTTAAGCTGACCCAAGTCCCATGTAGACAGAAGGTTGACAGAGAAATTTCTCCATTGACTTTTACACCCTTTCTTGGGCAGATGGATTACCTACACTGATGGGAGAACCCCCCAGAACTGCAGCTGTGCCACTTTGGTGTTTCAAGTGTAGACAAGCCCTTAGATTCCCAAGTGATTAAGGGTCAGGTTTTGAAAGGCATTTAGGTGCCTACAGGGAGGAATAGAGGTACTTTTGAAAATGGGAGTTAGGCTCCTTAAGGCATTTGAAATTTACCATGTTAAGGAAGGCTTTTATTTTAGCAACATTCCTTGTTCTCTTTCCCCTTAGCTTTAGGAGGAAAAACCAAACAAAAACCTTTCTTGACAGTCACGTCTTAATCTTGTCTTTGTTAAGCTAAACCGGTTGCGCTTCTTGAGTCTATCACTATACAGCATATTCTCCAATCCTTGAATCAGCATCATGGCTCTTCTCTGAATTCTCTCCAATTTATCAACATCTTTCTTCAACTCTGGGCATGAGAACAGTATTCCAGCAGCGGTCGCCCCAGGACCAAATATAAAGGGAAAATAACGTCTCTACTCCTACTTGAGAATCCCTATTTATGCACCCAAGGATCACATTCACCCCTTTGGCCACAAACCACAGTGTATCACTGGGAGCACATAGAATCTTAGGATATGTCTACACTGACAGTTGCAAAGTCGCCGCCATCAGATTGACCTATTTGGATCGACTGAGTGGTCAGTGTAGACCCGCTCAGTTGATCCAGAAGTCGATGCAGTAAACCCACTCCCTCAAGAGGTGTAGTGCTGTGTTGACAGAAACACGGTTCCCATCAGTGCAGTGCAGTGAAGATGGTGCACAGAAGGCTAGCACAGCGGTCAGTGGGAGTTACGCAAGCTACTCTACATAGCTTGTGTAACTCCCGTCGACTGCTGTCGAATCGCTGGGTAAGTGTAGACCAGGGCTAAGAATCATAGGACTGGAAGGGGCCTCAAGAAGTCATCTAGTCCAGTCTCCTGCACTCAAGGAAGGACCAAGCATTATCTAGACCATCCCTGACAGATGTTTGTCTAACCTGCTTTTAAAAATCTTCAGTGATGGAGATTCTGCAACTGAGTATCTTCATAACACCCCGATCTTTCACAGTCATGGTTTCCCGGAATGGTCCCTCATCTTACAAGTATGGCCTATGTTCTTTGTTGCTAGATGTATACATTTACATTTATCCATATAAAAACGCATATTGTTTGTGTGTGACCAGTTTACCAAGCAGACCAGATTACTCTGTATCAGTGGCTTGTCGTCTTGACTATTTATGACTCCTCCTAGTTTTTGTGTCACCTGCAAACTTTATCAGTTATGATTTTATGTTCTCTTCCAGGTCATTAATAAAATGTTTAGAAGTGTACGGCCATGAAGCAGTGCCTGTAAAATGTCATGTGGTATCAAGTCAAACACCTTACAGATGTCTAAGTGTGTTACATCAACATTATTACCTTTATCAACCAAAAGGTATTCTCATCAAAAAAGACATCAAGTTAGTTTGACAGGATCTTTTTCCATAAACCCATCATGATTTGCATTATTTATATTAATGTCCTTTAATTCTTTAATTAATAAAATACCATTGCAGCCACTCCACTAACTTGCCCAGGTTTGAAGTCAGGTTGACTGGTCTATAACTGCCAGGGTCCGCACATTTACCCTCTTTAAATATTGACATAGGATTAACTTATTTCTAGTCTCCTTCAACTTCCCCAGAGTTCCAAGACTTATTAAAAAGGAACAATAATGGTCCAGTGAGCTCTTCAGTCAGCTCTTTTAGAACTCTTGGATACAATTTATCTGGACTTGCAGATTTAAAAATGTCTGACGGGGATTCCCTTCTTCATGCCCATGCACCTCTCTAGAGAAACAAACCACAAGGGTGAAAATCGTTCCTAGTAATGTTGGTGTTTGTGTGATGGGGACGTGTGTCCTCTGACAACTGGACAAAGCTCTCTGCATTTCAAGCTGGCCATTAAGAATCCATCAGATTGTATTCAGGGTGCTTTGATTTACAGTTTTAAAGCCCTCAGCTGGCCTTTTCAAAGAGGCCTCATTTTCCAAGATGCCCAGCTACCATTGACTGCCAGATATCCATTGCCTGGAATAACTTTTTGTTCTGTGTCAACCCTTGAGCAGATTCTTCTTTGTGATCTTGAAGTGAGATGGTCCTTATCTCAGCTGAGACAGGAGCAGACCTACATTTTGAAAATCTCAGTGTTCCTGCATGTTTGATACAGGGGTCTTTGAGCAGGGGTTTGGACTGGATGACCTCCTGATGTGCCTTCTAACCCTAATCTTCTATGATTCTATGACAATTTGACCAATTGAATTAGTTTTTAAGAAAACCAATGATAATAATCCATTGTAACCAACAAGGCAAGAACAACAGAACATGTTAAAATATGACCAGTCAAAAGAAGCTCAAAGCTCATAGACAATGCTTATCATGAAGTTCTTGTAAGTGAGCTATTGAGTAAGAAGTATTCACATAAATTCTTTGATGAATAATGCCAAATAATGAATACTTTCAAGGAAATCATTGGTCTTGACAGCAACAGACATGGGCAAAAAAAGTGACACAAAAATTGGCTTTGATTATTCATTATCTATCTATCTATCTGTCTATCTATCTATCCACCCATCCACATACTCTGCTTTTATCTAATGTATATATAGGGTACATAAATATGCACAAACATGCTTTAATAATAAGACTAATAATAATAACAACAGCAATAGCAGCCGGTTTCTGTGATCTGGACACATTTGGAAGCGTGTGTGGAGGAAAGACCATTGGCTAATTCCAAATCAACCCTTTGCAGTGAATGACTAAATCCCAGCTGCCCTGGTTACAGGGTTAGGTACATCTCTGACCCTTTCTCGGGTCTCTCCGAGTTCACCCCCTCAGGTCTCAGCCATGATCCTGCCCCTCTTATAAGCTGGAATCACCTGATTTTCCCCATCTTCAGCAGGGTCTCAGCCGACAACACCCTGTGTACCAAGGTGATTTCTCAACAGGATTTGATACCGGCAGTTCTTCTCTCAGGAGCTGTGAGCAGTAGTAAGTTGAGTGACTGGCCGGCCTTCTCCATACAAAGTGTGATTTATTTACCACAGTAGGAACAAAGTTTAACATTAGAGAAAATTATTAGATAGCAACTCCAGATCCACCACAGCAATTATTTGGAAGCATACACATTTTTCCTTGTTACCATGATTCAGTTTGTCTGTAGGCATCATTGCAATAGCTTTCTCTTCCAAAATGCCTTTCCACCATGGCAAGAATGATACAGTATAAAAACAATTGTTTGACCAGGAATGCAGTTACCAAGCGCCTTCCACTAACCTATTTTCCAAGTCTTCATCAATGGGGAAAGCAAAAGTTTAAGTCTCACAGAAAACCCCATCAAAGAGATGAAGAGATTACATCTCGAATAGATGATAAAATAAATTGACCTTTAAACAATTGACATCTAAACAAACAAATTCCACACTCCCAAACTGCTAGCCCCAAAAAACCACATGGAGCGCTAACTCATTTGATGTCAGTGGAGTTAGTCCGGATTTTACGACTTCAAGAACAAACTGCACCCATCTCAAGGAGATCATTTTGTCATCAGTCGATTCTATCTATAAGGAAGCTCAGAAGGAAATCACAGTCAAGGAGCAAGGACAGACATTTTAATTCTTGGTGAATAACCTCCACACAATCAGTTTCTTCAATACAGCTTTGATCTCCTTGTTCCTCATGCTATAGATGATGGGATTCATCACCGTAGGCACCACGGCATAGAGAACACCCACCAGCAGATCCAGATTTGATGCTGCAGTGGAGGTGGGATTCAGGTATTCAAAGAAGCCACTGAAAAGTAACAAAGAGACCACTGTCAGATGAGGCAGGCAGGTGAAGAAGGCTTTGTGCCGGCCCTGCTCAGAGGGGATTCTCAGCACTGTGGTGATGAGCTGAACGTATGACACAATTATAAAAACAAAGCAGTTTATATCTATAAACACACCAAAGGCAATAAACCCAACTTCACTGAGGTAGAAGTCAGAGCAGGTGAACTTGAGCAGTTGGGGGATTTCACAGAAGAACTGGTTGATGACGTTGGACTGGCAGAAGGGAAACCTGAAGGTGTTCCCGGTGTGCAATGCAGAATAGACAATACCACTGATCCAGGCACCGGCTGCCATTTGGACACAAGCTCCCCTGTTCATCACCCTCTCGTAGTGCAGTGGTTGGCAGATGGCGATGTATCGGTCATACGCCATGATGGTGAGCAAGGTAATTTCAGTTATAATGAAGACGCCAAAGGAAAGAGTTGGGCGATACATCCAGGATAAGAAATCAACCCGGTGTTCATGAGGGAATTGACCATGGATTTGGGGAGGGTGACAGAGATGGAGTCAAGGTCTATGATGGCCAAATTCATGAGGAAGAAGTACATGGAGGTGTGAAGGTGGCGGTCAAGGGCTATGGCTGTGACAATGAGAAGGTTCCCCATCAGGGCTGCCAGGTAAATCACCAGAAACACCACAAAGTGCAAAATCTGCAGCTCCCGAACGTCTGAGAATCCCAGGAGAAGGAACTCGGTCACAGCGGTTCGGTTGGACATTGTCTTCCTCTGTATATTCTCTGATGACTGTAGAGGGAAGGACAAAGATCATGGTTGGGATTACAGGGACAGAGGGAATGGCCCTGATTCCCCTCAGTAATATCTCATGATGTGAGCGTCAAAGGTGCACAGCTCTCATCCTTTCCATTGACTAGAAGTGGTGAGTTATCACCTGAAGGTAAATAGGCTCCCGTAAAGTCAATGGAGATGCAGCAGTGTACACCACCTGCAGGTCTAGCTCAGGATGTGTCTTGATGAAATGCCGTGTGAAGAATGGAGCAAAGTGCAACCCCAACACAACACTTCTAGCCAAGGTGGATCCCCGCTCGCTTCAAACTGCAGGCTCTGAGCTTGGGCACGAAACTAAAATGCCAACACTGCCTGATATCCACTTTCGGCAGAAATATGATATAGTGTTACTCGGTACCCCTGTGAGTGGTACCCGAATGAGTGGTCTAGAGGCTGTAGCTGAATAAACACTCCTTATCACTCCACTCAGCTCAATCTTTCTTCAATTGGCCCTGTGTTGATTCTGGACACTTTGTGATCAGTGTGAATACCAGTGAGACCCGGGACGCCCGATTTGCAGTTCAACAAGGTTTAATGTGCAAGGTTTTCTATAAATATACTAGTTAGATACAAAGCCTAAAATTAACTACAATATCTCAGACTCACTAAGCCTGGAAAGCTAAGCAGTTACTCAGAAGTCTGTACACAGGAATGACTTTCTTCAGGGCTCTGCCAGGGAGTCAGTGGATCCTCTGGTCCAACCGGCAGCAGCTCCCGCAGAGTCAGGTGTTGATGGAGCACCCCCTTTTGTCTAAGTGGTGACTACTCATACCCTTCCATAAACAACCTTCACCTAATTATCTCTCTCTCATTATCATATATGCTAATTACCTACATTGGGTTTCCACCCTTAACTATATTCCATTCTCATCATGATAATTGGGGTCATCAAAACAACATCTGGTGATAGGAGGGGTGGAGTAAAAGTATGCCCCATGGCAATCAAACAGTGTACCCCAGACGTTCAAGGATAACTTGTTGTTCCCATCACCGTTATCTATGTGCAGCTGCAAGCAATACAGTATCTGTATTTTGTCTTATTATGTGCTGTGGTATGCAGAAACTGAGACATCTATAAGGCTATTCAATCTCTGCCAACCGGAAGATGTCATGCTACAGGGGTCAGAATAGCCAAGGAAGCAACTGAAGCTATGCTAGGCCTGTAGGACAGATGTCAAGCAACTCAAATTATACTGGGCCTCCAACAGTAAGCCTGGGAAATCTGCCACCCCTCAAACTGTGCTTATTCCCATCTTTGCATACACAATGGCATGTTGTCGATCTGTGACTGCTAGCAGCAAATACCTCCAGTGGCCAGAGATGGGGAACTAACCGGGGAGGGTTCCGAGTCACTGCAGAGAATTCTTTGCCAGGTGTCTGACCGGTGGGTCTTGTTCACATGCTCAGGTTCTAACGGATCGCCAGATTTGGGGTCGGGAAAGAATTTCCCCCAGGACAGTTTGGCAGAGGCCCTGGGGGTTTTTCATCTTCCTCTGCAGCATGGGGCACAGGTCACTTGCTGGTGGAGTCTCTGTACCAGGAAGCCTTTAAATAATTATTTGAGAACTTCAGTAACTCAGTCTTAGGTTAGGGGTCTATGACAGGAGTGGGTGGGTGAGGTTCTGTGGCCTCGGTCGTGTGGATGGTCAGATTAGATGATCATAATGGTCCCTTCTGACCTTCTAGTCTATGAGTCTATGATGGGAAAACCCTGCTGTGCCTTGGAGAGCCACTGCTGCTGTTGTAGGCACTAATGTAGCAATCAGCCTGCTGTACACTTTGGATCCCAGCGTACCAACAGCACTGGAACACTCACACCTAGCAGTAGGTTGGAAGAGAGGAAAGATGCAATTATCCTGTCTAGGGCCACTACAAGGCAGAGAAACAGGAAAAGCGCAGCGGTTCCACCCAACAGATAGCGGCCAAAGTGGAGGGACAAGAAAAGAGACGTTCTGTTGCCCAATGACCAACAGAGGGAAGTGGAACTGGGGGTGATGCTGTCTAACGGCGTGTAGAGTGTTGAGCACAGAGCACTGAAGAGAAGAGGACCACTATGCTATGTAATGAAATCTGTGTGTACAGTAGCAGACGTTAAAGAGTGAGAAATGGGCTGTTACACGAAATAATGGCCACCACATGACATAGGAGCCAAAAATGGGAAAGAGGCAGCTATACCAAGGCAAATCCACTGGAGGAAAACACAGCAACAGGCTGTCATGCTGGGAAATTAATGGTCTGGATGATAGGGTGGATTGTACCCTCAGCAAGTTTGCAGATGATGCTAAACTGGGGGGAGTGTCAGATACACTGGAGGGCAGGGACAGGATACAGAGTGACTTAGGCAAATTGGAGGATTGGACCAAAACAAATCTGATGAGGTTCAACAAGGACAAATGCAGAGTCCTGCACCAAGGACAGAAGATTCCAATGTAGTGCTACAGACTGGGGACTTACTGGCTAAGCAGCAGTTCTGCAGAAAAGGACCTGGGGGTTACAGTGGACAAGAAGCAGGAAATGAGTCAGCAGTGTGCCCTGGATGCCAAGAAGGCTAATAGCATATTGGGCTGCATTAGTAGGAGATTCACCAGTAGATCGAGGGAAGTGATTATTCCCCTCTATTCGGAATTGGTGAGGCCGCATTTGGAGTATTGTGTCCAGTTTTGGGCCCCCCACTCCAGAACGGATGTGGGCAAATTGGAGAGAGTCCAGAGGAGGGCAAAAAACATGATTAGGGGGCTGGAGCACACGACTTATGAGGAGAGGCTGAGTGAAGTAGGCTTGTTTAGTCTGCAGAAGAGAAGAATAAGGGAGAATTTGATAGCGGCCTTTAACTACCTGAAAGAGGGTTCCAGGGAGGATGGAGCTAGGCTGTTCTCAATGGTAGTAGATGAGAGAACTAGGAGCAATGCTTTCAAGTTGCAGTGGGGGAAGTCTAGGTTGGATGTTAGGAAAATTTTGTTCACTAGAAGGGTGGTGAAGCACTGGAATGGGTTACCTAGGGAGGTGGTGGAATCTCCATTCTTAGAGGTCTTTAAGGTCCGGCTTGACAAAGCCCTGACTAG